>NC_057800.1:203211978-203223276 GCF_018294505.1 Triticum aestivum | reverse complement strand
GACCCCCCTCCTTCCTTCCATCGGAGAGGGAAAAGGGGAAGGGAGAGAGAGGGAGAAGGAAAGAGGGGGGCCGGCCCCTTCCCCTAGTCCAATTCAGTTTGGGCAACGGGGGGGGGGGGAGGCTCTCACGTGGCCTCTCTCCTCTCCTCCAATAAGGCCCAACAGGCCCAATACTTCTCCCAGGGGGTTCCGGTAACCTCCGGTACTCCGAAGAATACCTGAATCACTCAGAACCATTCCAATGTCCGAATATAGCCTTCCAATATATGAATATTTACCTCTCGACCATTTCGAGACTCCTCGTCATGTCCGTGATCTCATCTAGGACTCCGAACAAACTTCATTCATCAAATCACATAACTCATAATACAAATCGTCATCGAACGTTAAGCGTGCGGACCCTATGGGTTCGAGAACTATGTAGACATGACCGAGACACATCTCCGATCAATAACCAATAGCGGAACCTGGATGCTCATATTGGCTCCTACCTATTCTACGAACATCTTTATCGGTCAAACCGCATAACAACATACGTCATTTCCTTTGTCATCGGTATGTTACTTGCCCGATATTCGATCGTCGGTATCATACCTAGTTCAATCTCGTCACCAGCAAGTCTCTTTACTCGTTTTGTAATGCATCATCCCGCAACTAACTCATTAGTCACATTGCTTGCAAGGCTTATAGTGATGAGCATTACCGAGAGGGCCCAGAGATACCTCTCCGATACTCGGAGTGACAAATCCTAATCTCGATCTATGCCAACCCAACAAACACCATTGGAGACATCTATAGAGCATCTTTATAACCACCCAGTTATGTTGTGATGTTTGATAGCAGACAAGGTGTTCCTCTGGTATTCGGGAGTTGCATAATCTCATAGTGTTAGAGGGACATGTATAAGTCATGATGAAAGCAATAGCAATAAAACTAAATGATCATTATGCTAAGCTAAAAGATGGGTCTTGTCCATAACATCATTCTCTAATGATGTGATCCTGTTTATCAAATGACAACACATGTCTATGGTCAGGAAACTTAACCATCTTTGATTAACGAGCTAGTCAAGTAAAGGCATACTAGGGACACTCTGTTTGTCTATGTATTCACACATGTACTAAGTTTCCGGTTAATACAATTCTAGCATGAATAATAAACATTTATCATGATATAAGGAAATATAAATAACAACTTTATTATTGCCTCTAGGGCATATTTCCTTCAGTCTCCCACTTGCACTAGAGTCAATAATCTAGTTCACATCGTCATGTGATTTAACACCAATAGTACACATCTTTATGTGATTAGTTTACATCTCCATGTGACTAATACCCAAAGAGTTTACTAGAGTCAGTAATCTAGTTCACATCACTATGTGATTAACACCCAAAGAGTGATAAGGTGTGATAATGTTTTGCTTGTGAGAGAAGTTTAGTCAACAGGTCTGCCACATTCAAAGTCATATGTATTTTGCAAATTTTCTATGTCTACAATGCTCTGCACGGAGCTACTCTAGCTAATTGCTCCCACTTTCAATATGTATCCAGATTGAGACTTAGAGTCATCTGAATCAGTGTCAAAGCTTGCATCGACGTAACCCTTTACGACGAACTTTTTTTCACCTCCATAACCGAGAAACATGTCCTTATTCCACTAAGGATAATTTTGACGGCTGTCCAGTGATCCACTCCTGGATCACTATTGTACCCTCTTGCCAAACTCATGGTGAGGTACACAATAGGTCTGGTACACAACATAGCATACTTTATAGAACCTATGACCGAGGCATAGGGAATGACTTTTCATTCTCTTTCTATTTTCTGCAGTGGTCGGGCATTGAGTCTGACTCAATTTCACACCTTGTAACACAAGCAAGAACCCTTTCTTTGACTAATCTATTTTGAACTTCTTCAAAACTTTATCAAGGTATGTGCTTTGTGTAAGTCCAATTAAGCCTCTTTATCTATATCTATAGATCTTGATGCCCAATATATAAGCAACTTTCACCGAGGTCTTTCTTTAAAAAACTCCTTTAAAACACTCCTTTATGCTTTCCAGAAAATTCTACATCATTTCTGATCAACAATATGTCATTCACATATACTTATCAGAAAGGCTGTAGTGCTCCCACTCACTTTCTTGTAAATACAGGCTTCACCACAAGTCTGTATAAAACTATATGCTTTGATCAACTCATCAAAGCGTATATTCCAACTCTGAGATGCTTGCACCAGTCCATAGATGGATTGCTGGAGCTTGCACACTTTGTTAGCACCTTTAGGATTGACAAAACCTTCTTGTTGTATCATATACAACTCTTCTTCAAGAAATCCATTAAGGAATGCAGTTTTGACATCCATTTGCTAGATTTCATAAATTGTGGCAATTGCTAACATGATTCAGACAGACTTAAGCATCGCTATGAGTGAGAAAATCTTATCATAGTCAACACCTTGAACTTGTCAAAAACCTTTTGCGACAATTCGATCTTTGTAGATAGTAACACTACTATCAGCGTCCGTTGTCCTCTTAAAGATCCATTTTATCTCAATGGCTCGCTGATCATCGGGCAAGTCAATCAAAGTCCATACTTTGTTCTCATACATGGACCCCATCTCAGATTTCATGGCCTCAAGACATTTCACGGAATATGGGCTCATCATCACTTCCTCATAGTTCGTAGGTTCGTCATAGTCTAGTAACTTGACTTCCAAAACAGGATTATCGTACCTCTCTGGTGCGGACCGTACTCTGGTTGACCTACGAGGTTTGGTAGTTACTTGATATGATGTTTCATGATCATCATCATTAGCTTCCTCACTAATTGGTGTAGGAATCACTAGAACTGATTTCTGTGATGAACTACTTTCCAACTCGGGAGAAGGTACAATTACCTTATCAAGTTCTACATTCCTCCCACTCACTTCTTTCGAGAGAAACTTCTTCTATAGAAAGGATCCATTCTTAGCAACGAATATCTTGCCTTTGGATCTATGATAGAAGGTGTACCCAACATTTTCCTTTGGGACTCCTATGAAGATGCATTTCTCTGATTTGGGTTCGAGCTTATCAAGCTGAATCTTTTCACATAAGCATCGCAACCCCAAACTTTACGACACAACAACTTATGTTTCTTGCAAAACCACAGTTCATATGATGTCCTCTCAATGGATTTAGATGGTGCCCGAATGCAGCTGTCTCTAATGCATTACCCCAAAATGATAGTGGTAAATCGGTAAGAGACATCATAGATCGCACCATATCTAATAAAGTACGGTTATGACGTTCAGACACACCATTTCGCTGTGGTGTTCCAGGTGGTGTGAGTTGAGAAACTATTTCACATTGTTTCAAATGAAGACCAAACTCGCAACTCAAATATTTTCCTCCGCGATTAGATCATAGAAACTTTATTTTATTGTTATGATGATTTTCCACTTCACTCTGAAATTCTTTGAACTTCTCAAATGTTTCAGACTTATGTTTGATTAAGTAGATATACCCATATGTGCTCAAATCATCTATGAAGGTCAGAAAATAATGATACCCGCTGCTAGCCTCAACACTCATTGGACTGCATACATCGGTATGTATTATTTCCAATAAGTCAGTGGCTCGCTCCATTGTTCCAGAGAACAGAGTCATCGTCACCTTGCCCTCAACTAGTCTTTGTTTATTTTGTAACTCCTGTTTCAAGTTACTAATCATAGCAACTGAACCAGTATCAAATACCCAGGGGATACTATGAACACTAGTAAAGTACACATCAATAACATGTATATCATATATACTTTTGTTCATTTTGCCATCCTTCTTATCCGCCAAGTATTTGGGGCAGTTCTACTTCCAGTGACCATTTCCTTTGTAGTAGAAGCACTCAATTTCAGGCTTAGGTCTAGCTTTGGGCTTCTTCACGGGAGTGGCAACTTGCTTTCCATTCTTCTTGAAGTTCCCTTTATTTCCCTTGCCCTTTTACTTGAAACTAGTGGTCTTGTCCACCATCAGTACTTGATGCTTTTCTTGATTTCTACCTTCGCCGATTTCAGCATCGCAAAGAGCACGGGAATCTTTTCTGTTATCCCTTGCATATTATAGTTCATCATGAAGTTCCAGTAACATGGTGATAGTGACTAGAGAAATCTCTCAATCACTATCTTATGTGGAAGATTAACTCCCACTAGATTCAAGTGATTGTAGTACTTAGACATTCTGAGCACATGCTCACCGGTTGAGCTATTCTGCTCCATCTTGTAGGCAAAGTACTTGTCAGAGGTCTCATACCTCTCGACTTGGGCATGAGTCTGAAATACCAATTTCATCTCTTGGAACATCTTCTATGCTCTGTGGTGTTCAAAACGTTTTTGAAGTCCCGGGTCTAAGCCGTAAAGCATGGTGCACTAAACTATCAAGTAGTCATCATACCGAGCTTGCCAAATGTTCATAATGTCTGCATCTGCTCCTGCAATAGGTTCATCACCTAGTGGTGCATCAAGGACATAATTCTTCTGTGCAGCAATGAGGATAGTCCTCAGATCACGGACCCAGTCCACATCATTGCTACTATCATATTTCAACTTATATTTCTCTAGGAACATAAAAAATAAATGGGGAGCTACATCGCAAGCTATTGATCTACAACATAGATATACAAATACTATCAGGACTTAGTTCATGATAAATTAATGTTCAATTAATCATATTACTTAAGAACTCCCACTTAGATAGACATCCCTCTAGTCATCTAAATGATCACGTGATCCATGTCAACTAAACCATGTCCGATCATCACATGAGATGGAGTAGTTTTCAATGGGTGAACATCACTATGTTGATCATATCTACTATATGATTCACGTTCAACCTTTCGGTCTCAGTGTTCCGAGGCCATATCTGCATATGCTAGGCTCGTCAAGTTTAACCCGAGTATTCTACATGTGCAAAACTGGCTTGCACCCGTTGTATGTGAATGTAGGGCTTATCACACCCGATCATCACGTGGTGTCTCGGCATGATGAACTTTCGCAATGGTGCATACTCATGGAGAACACTTATACCCTGAAATTTAGTGAGGGATCATCTTATAATGCTACCGCCGTACTAAGAAAAATAAGATGCATAAAGGATAAATATCACAAGCAATCAAAATATGTGACATGATATGGCCATCATCATCTTGTGCCTTTGATCTCCATCTCCAAAGCACCGTCATGATCTCCATCGTCACCGGCTTGACACCTTGATCTCCATCGTAGCATCGTTGTCGTCTCGCCAACTATTGCTTCTATGACTATCGCTACCGCTTAGTGATAAAGTAAAGTAATTACATGGCGATTGCATTTCATACAATAAAGCGACAACCATAAGGCTCCTGCTAGTTGCCGATAACTTTTACAAAACATGATCATCTCATACAACAATTTATATCACATCACGTATTGACCATATCACATCACAACATGCCCTGCAAAAACAAGTTAGATGTCCTCTACTTTGTTGTTGCAAGTTTTACGTGGCTGCTACGGGCTTCTAGCAAGAACCATTCTTACCTACGCATCAAAACCACAATGATTTTTTGTCAAGTGTGCTGTTTTAACCTTCAACAAGGACCAGGCGTAGTCAAACTCAATTCAACTAAAGTTGGAGAAACAGACACCCGCTAGCCACCTGTGTGCGAAGCACATCGGTAGAACCAGTCTCATGAACATGGTCATGTAATGTCGGTCCGGGACACTTCATCCAACAATACCGCCGAATCAAAGTAAGACATTGCTGGTAAGCAGTATGACTATTATCGCCCACAACTCATTGTGTTCTACTCGTGCATATAACATCTACGCATAGACCTGGTGTCGTGGTTCTAAGTCTGACAGTAATGTAGGGGGGTAAGTATGGAGAGGCGAGGTCTTAGCTATGGAGAGGTTGTAAGGACGCAAGGTTTACGAGTTCAGGCCCTTCTCGGAAGAAGTAAAAGCCCTACGTCTCGGAGCCCGGAGGCGGTCGACTGGATTATGTGTGTATGAGTTACAGAGGTGCGAACCCTTGTCTCGGAGGAGGGGGTGGCTTATATAGAGTGCGCCAGGACCCCGGCCAGCCCACGTTACGAAGGGTTCAATGTACATTAAGGCAAGGCGTTACTGATAACACTAGTAATAAAGTGCTATGATGACCATAAAGGCTACTTAATGAACGACCGTTAGCGTGCGGAGTGACTTTAGGTCTCCTGGCCGTCGAGTGGTTGGATCTTGGTCGAGTAGTTGCTTCTTGGTCGAATGTCTTCGAGTCTGTCGAGTGGAACACCTCCAAGTTGATTGAAAGGTGATTTATTCTAGAGGTGTCCTTGGGTAGGGCATTTAGGACAGGTCCGTGACCCTACCCTAGGTACATAGCTTCATCATTAGCCCCCGAATGGATCAAGGTTTGACTGGGGAAGGAGTTGAGGACTTCCCCGACTCGTTTTCTATGCCGTGAGCATATCTTGTTTCGGATCAACGGACCTGAGTGATGACATCAACTCCCTTTTCAGTCGCCTTGATCCATTCTTAATTCTTCGCCGAGTGAGTTTATTTACTTGTAAGGCTCCGAGTGACGGTGCAGAGGAGATCTTTGGTCTGACAAGTTATTTGCTGCCCGCGGATTTAGTGGGATCCGAATTTTGGGAAGCGCGCGGAACGGGGGAGGCCGCAGTAATCGGGCGGGATAGAGCGGAGCCGCCTCGATCCCTGCGTCACCTTTTTCGCCACATATCGCTCGCACGGTCGTTACGGGATTTGACAGAGCCATCTGGGCCTACCTATCAGCCACTCGGAAGCGGCCTCATATAAGGCGTTGGACCGGAGTCTCCCGAACAGTGCGCCCCATTATCTCTTCTCCTCCTCACGCCTCTCCTCTGCGCTTGTTCTCTCCCCAGCGCCACCGCGCCACACGCGTCTCGTCGGCGACAATGGTGAAGGAGAAGACAGTGGCTCTGGAGCGGGCAAAGAAGGCGACGACGAGGTCGAAGGGGAAGGCGACGAGCCGGGGCGGATCTTCCTCGCGGACTGGCCCGCCGAAGGGTTGGATCCAGGGTGACTGGATCCACTCGAGGATCTCCTAAGAAGACCTCGACGACCTGGTCGAGGGAGGGCTGATCCCCTACCACTCGGCGCGGCTTCCGGGGAAGGAATCCGAGCCGCAACCCCGGGAGGGTGAGCGCGTTCTTCTTGCCACCCACGTCGACCGTGGGTTTTCCTTGCCTCCTCATCCTTTCTTCCGAGGGTTTCTAAACTTCTTTGGGGCTCAACTCCACCATTTTACCCCCAACTCAATCGTTTATCTTGCCACGTTCATTTCCTTGTGTGAGAACTTCTTGGGTTGTCGACCTCACTGGGGTCTTTTCAAGCATATTTTCACTTGTCGCTCCCAGACAGTGAAAAAGGCTAATCCGAGTGAGGAGAGGACCCAAGTGATCCAGATGTGTGGGGGTCTTGGCATCCAGACGAGGGGAAAAAGCTCCTTTCCGGCCATGATTCTTCCCGATTCAGTTCGCGGATGGCAGTCGACCTGGTTCTACTTCAAAGACCAGTCGACGCCAGGGCAATCGACTGGCCTCCCTCCCTTTACCATGGACCGAGTGGAAAAACCCTCCCCTTTGAAGGTGCTCCTGGAGGAGAAGGCGCACGTGAAGGTGTTGGTCAACCGAGTGGTCCAGCTCATTCGCGACGGGGTCACAGGTATGGATCTCTTGGAGGTCTTCCTTCAGCGGCGCATCCAGCCTCTCCAAGCCCGAGACCACCCGATGTGGATGTATTCGGGTCTAGAAGACTCCACTCGGATCCACCCAGAGGAGGTCGATGACGACACGCTGGAGAAGTGGCTGTCGAGCATTACCGGGAACAAGGACAATCCCAGAGGAGCCAGGAGAGTTCCCCCATTCGACCAGTCGCGTGCACCAGAGCAGGCCTGATTCTGAGTTTTTGCTTGTAATCTGAATTCACTCACGCAGCTGTCTGTATTGCATCAACTGACTTTGTTCTCCCTGCTTTCTTTCAGGCCATTATTGAAATGTATTCGATGCCCAACGGGGAGCAAGAGCAAGATCTGGAAGGCGAGGCGAGTGGTGGGGAAAGTGGCGAGTGGACTTCCGATGGTGAAGGGGATGGAGGAAGCGATGACTCAAGTGATGGGGAAGAAGTCGAGTCGCCTCCTCGCATAGAGAGACGATCCAAGCTTGACCAAGAACGGCCGAGTGCCCGCGACAAGGCAACTGCTCAGGCTGGTCAGTCTTTGAAGCGTCCTCGGATCTCTTCACCAACCCCGACTGAGAAGGCGCCAAAGCACCCCAAAGTTGCAGAGCCGAAGACTCGGAAGGCGCTGCCAAAAATCAAGATCGATATCCCTGTCGCCTCTGCGTGAGTGTCTCTCCTTGTATTCACTCGACGCTCCGCGCTGTTTGTTTTTCTTGTTTTAACTGGGCGAAATTTGGAATTGTCAGCGCTGCCACTTCCGGGACCTCAGCTTATAGGGATGATGATGAGGTGATGGAGGATGCGGTCACTTCTAATTCGGGTATGATTTCTGCCATACTATCTTTCTTCGGTCGATTCAACTGCATCGTGCATCATTGGGTGACGTGATTTTGGCAATTTGAACTTTGCACAACTCCCAACATTATTGACCTCCCTGATGATGATGAAGAGCCCGAGAGGCCTTTGACGAGGAAGAGTAGGCGAGCTCCTACAAGTGAGGTGCTACAGTCGACGCCGAGGGCGGAACCAGTCGTTCAGGACACTGGTGACGTCAATCGTGGTTCTGTTACCTTCGCGGAGCCCCTGTCGAGTGCCTTGCCTTCTTCTTTGACTGCTCAGGCCCCTGCCGACCCGCCTTCAGTTTTTGCGACCCATCATGTCCCAGAGGATGAGGTGAATGCTTCTAGGGAAGCCATATACCAGACGGGCATTATGATGGAGAAGATGAAGATGGTGCGGGACGCCAGCCAAGCCGCCTATGATGCCAGCTCGGCTCTCTAGAGCAACGTTCAGGTTAGTCGGCTATCTGAAGATTCTTTCCGTAAATCTTTGCATCTGTACACCCACTGGGTGCGTCGATTGATGTTTTGGACTAGTGGGGGCACGCTGAGTGCACCCACTGGGTGTAGTCCCCGAGACTACGGTGGACTGCTGGCAGTCGACTGTAGTCTTTGTATTTTGCCGAATGTATAAACCAAACTGGTAGTTTGTCTCTTCCACTCGACTTTGGCAGGCCGGTCGAGTGGGATCAGAACCGGTGGGGGCATGCTAAGTGCACCCACTGGGTGTAGTCCCCGAGACTATGGTGGACTGCGGGCAGTCGACCGTAGTCTTAGTATTTATTGCCTTTGTTGTTTTTTGCTGTAAAAATAACTTCTCCCCTTTGATTTCAAAAATCTTGCGATCTTGGAGCTCGCTTTGCTGTCTTGGAGAAGCAGCAGATTCAACTGAACCTTGATTTGGAGCTGGCCAGGACAGAGCTGCAAAAGGTCAGAGACGGCGCCGCAGGTAAGACGATTTTGTCGACTGGTTAGTTTTAGGCTTGAGTACCCTTCTGCTATTTCCGAATCAATCATCATTTCTTTGCAGAAAAACTGAGAGAAGCTCTGGTGAAGAAGGATCAGGACTTGGCTACTGCTCGTAAGGAGGCTGACGACAAGACCGCTCTGGCCGAACAGAAGTTGGCTTCGGTCGGCCAGTTAGAAGAAGAGAATACCAGGCTGAAGACCGCTCTGAATGAAGCCAATAGGGAGTGTACACGCTGGAAGAAGGATAACCTCAACCTGAACGAAAAGATGGAAGGCATCGCTCGCAGGAGGGATGATCTGGAGAGCTACCTGAGGAGCCTTGCCAAGAAGTTGTACATCAAGCTTGAAGGTGCACATTTAGTTCCGACTGGTGTTTTTTGTGTGTCAACTTAGTGTATGAAAATTGACTTATCCTTGGATCGTGAATGCAGAGTTTTACCAGGACTTTGAAGAAGAGACTGGGCGGGTCGAACCAGGTTTGGACCCAATCAACTCTCCCGTGAAAGATGAAACTGCCATGAATCTGCTCCGACTGGAATCTCGTATCGACGGTGCCGAGGACTACTTGGCTCGACTGAAGGTCGCCATGTCACGGATCGACCCGGCACTTTGGCCAGAGGCTTCGCTCCAAAACTATCTTGAGTCTCTAATGACTCGACTTAACGGAATCCCTGACCGAGTGCAGGAGTGGAAAAAGTCTTCTGCTCGTTGTGGCGCTGACGTGGCTCTGTCCTTGGTTTGTGTCCACTGCAAGGAGGTGCGACAAGACAAGCTGGCCGCAATCAAGGTCGCAAACACCCAGAAGCACGACTTTCGAACTTTTATGGAGACCTTCAGAGCTGCCGCCACTCGGATTACCGATGGCGTCGACCTGGATGAGTTCGTCGAGCCTGCCAGCCCTCCTCCCGCGGAGTGAACAAACTCTTATGTCCTACCTTAAATTTGCCTCGGAATGCCGAGTGGTTTTTTTAACCATTAAACTTTTTCGGGCTGCGTGCCCGAGTACTTCGATCTATGATCCGGAACCTTTAGAATTTATCTGAACTTGGTTTACCGTTGAATATCTTTATGAATCTCTTGCTGAGTGAACCCATTCTTTGTTCGAGACAACTTTCTGTATTTGCAGCGCAGCTCCGAAGGAGGGGGAAGCAGTCGACCATGTCTTGTGTTTGTGGCGAAGCTCCCCAGGGGAAAGCGGCGGTCTACCCACACCCTGTTACTGCAGAGTGGGACGGAGTGCACATTGTATTTGTGGCGAAGCTCTCCAGGAGAAGGTGGCAGTCGACCCGTACTTCGTTACTGTAGAGCAGGATGAATCGCGCATTGTATTTGTGGAGAAGCTCTCCAGGAGAAGGTGGCAGTCGACCCGCCCCTCGTCGTCCTTGAGGATTGAGATGTGTTTCGTACTTAGGCGAGTACTGGACTGCAGCTAAGCCCCCGAGTGGGAGGATCGCTCTCCACTTGGTAGGATTTTTTCAAACTTAGGCGAGTGCCGGACTGCAGCTAAGTCTCCTAGTGAGAGAACCTAGGCGAGTATTGGACTGCAGCTAAGCTCCCGAGTGGGAGGACTGCTCTTCACTCGGTATGATTTTTTCAAACTTAGGCGAGTGCCTGACTGCAGCTAAGTCTCTAAGTGGGAGGACTTAGGCGAGTACTGGACTGCAGCTAAGCCCCCGAGTGGGAGGATTGCTCTCCACTCGGTAGGATTTTTTCAAACTTAGGCGAGTGCCTGACTGCAGCTAAGTCTCTAAGTGGGAGAACTT
>NC_057800.1:203200393-203211253 GCF_018294505.1 Triticum aestivum | reverse complement strand
AAGTGAGAGAACTTAGGCGAGTACTAGACTGCAGCTAAGCCTCCGAGTGGGAGGATTGCTCTCCACTCGGTAGGATTTTTTCAAACTTAGGCGAGTGCCTGACTGCAGCTAAGTCTCCAAGTGAGAGAACTTAGGCGAGTACTGAACTGCAGCTAAGCCCCCGAGTGGGAGGATTGCTCTCCACTCGGTAGGATTTTTCAAACTTAAGCGAGTGCCTGACTGCAGCTAAGTCTCCAAGTGAGAGAACTTAGGCGAGTACTGGACTGCAGCTAAGCCCCCGAGTGGGAGGATTTCTCTCCACTCGGTAGGATTTTTTCAAACTTAGGCGAAACGGATTCACAGCTAAGCCCCCAAGTGGGTGGCTGGCTCTCCACTCGGTGGGATTTTTTCAAACTTAGGCAAAACGGATTCGCAGCTAAGCCCCCGAGTGGGAGGCTGGCTCGCCACTCGGTAGGAAACTGTTTTTACAAACTTAGGCGAAGCGGATTCGCAGCTAAGCCACCCACTGGGGGATTTCTTACACAAACAAAAACAATAATAATCACTGGAAAAATTATAACGCTCTTGTCTTTGATAAATAAACTACATGAGTTTTTCTTATTACATCTCATCCGAGTGAGAATTCAAGTATAAAAGGGGTGGAGTAGCTCCGCATTCCATGCTCGTGGCTCATCAATCTGGCGATCGACATTGTAGAGGTGGTATGCTCCATTGTGGAGGACTCTGGTGACTATGAAGGGGCCTTCCCAAGTAGGAGCGAGCTTGTGTGGTTTCTGCTGATCCACTCGGAGGACTAAGTCTCCTTCTTGGAAGGCTTGGCTCTTCATGTTTCTGGCATGGAATCGACGCAAGTCTTGCTGATAGATGGTCGATCGAATCAAGGCCATTTGTCTTTCTTCTTCTAGGAGGTCGACTGCGTCCTGCCGGGCTTGTTCTGCCTCATCTTCTGAGTAGAGCTCGACTCTGGGAGCGTTGTGAAGCAGGTCACTCGGTAAGACTGCCTCGGCTCCGTAGACCAGAAAGAATGGGGTTCTTCCGGTCGATCGATTCGGGGTTGTCCTCAATCCCTAAAGGACTGATGGAAGCTCGTCGACCCATGCACCTGCTGCATGCTTTTGATCGCGCATCAATCGGGGTTTCAGTCCTTTGAGAATTAGGCCGTTTACCCTTTCTGCTTGCCCATTCGACTGGGGGTGAGCGACTGAAGCATAGTCGACCCGAGTGCCCTGAGAGGCGCAGAAGGCCCTGAATTTGTCGGAATCGAAGTTTGACCCGTTGTCGGTGATGATGCTGTGTGGAACTCCATATCTAAATATCAACTCTCTGATGAAACTGATAGCGGTGCAAGCATCAAGATTCTTGATAGGCTTGGCTTCAATCCATTTGGTGAACTTGTCGACTGCTACCAGCACATGAGTGAAGCCGCTCCTGGCTGTTCTCAGTGGTCCAGCCATGTCCAGCCCCCAAACAGCGAAGGGCCAGACGAGTGGAATGGTTTTCAGGGCTGACGCAGGCTTGCGCGGCATATTGGAGTAATATTGACATCCTTCACATTTGTCGACTATCTCTTTCGCCATCTCATTGGCTCTTGGCCAGTAGAACCCCGCTCGGTATGCTTTAGCCACAATGGTCCGAGAGGACGCATGATGACCACAGGTCCCCGAGTGGATATCGTTAAGGATCATCTGACCTTCTTCTGGCGTAACACACTTCTGGCCGACCCCAGTCGCGCTTTCTCTATATAACTGTCCCTTTATGACTGTAAAGGCCTTGGATCGACGGACGATCTGTCGAGCCTCTTCTTCGTCTTCTGGGAGTTCTTTCCTTAGGATGTACGCGATGTACGGTTCTGTCCAGCCGGGAGTGATAACCAAGACTTCCATGACCAGGTCGACCACAGATGGAACTTCAACTTCAGTCGGATCCGTAGCACTTTTTGGCTGCAGGGCCTCTTCAGTGAAGGGATCCTCCTGGACTGATGGTGTGTGGATATGTTCCAGAAACACATTGCTGGGAATGGCTTCTCTTTTGGAACCTATTTTTGCCAGATCATCAGCTGCTTGATTTTTCAGTCGGGGTATGTGGTGAAGCTCTAACCCCTCGAACTTCTTCTCCATCTTTCTCACTTCATTGCAATAACCAGTCATGGCTGGACTTATGACGTCCCATTCCTTCATCACTTGATTGACCACCAAATCTGAGTCGCCATAGACCATGAGGCGACGGACGCCGAGTGAAATGGCCATGCGCAACCCATATAAAAGTGCTTCGTATTCTGCCTCGTTGTTAGAGGAATCAAAGTGGATTTGAAGAACATATCTGAGTTTATCTCCTCTGGGGGAGACCAACACCACTCCGGCGCCGGAACCATTTAGCATCTTGGAACCGTCAAAGAACATGGTCCAATGCTCCGAGTGAACCTGAGTCAGTAGTTGTTGTTCAATCCACTCGGCGACGCAATCTGTGATTGCCTGGGACTTGATAGCTTTCTTTGCCTCAAACTTGATATCTAGGGGAAGGAGTTCGATCGCCCATTTTGCTACTCGACCGGTTGCATCCCTGTTATGCAGGATCTCTGACAATGGAGCGTCGCTGACAACTGTAATGGAATGATCAGAGAAGTAGTGTGCAACTTTCTTGGTGGTCATATAAATCCCATATACAAGCTTCTGATAGTGAGGATATCTTTGCTTTGATGGGGTCAAGACTTCAGAAATATAATATACTGGGCGCTGAACTTTGAAGGTTTTCCCTTCCTCTTCCCGCTCGACCGTAAGTACCGTACTGATGACTTGTCATGTGGCTGCAATGTAAAGCAGCGAAGGCTCCTTGCTGATTGGGGCAGCAAGCACCGGCTGGGTGGAGAGCAGAGCTTTGAGCTCTGCAAATGCTGCATCAGCTTCAGGAGTCCACTCGAACTTGTCGAACTTCTTCATCAATCGGTAAAGAGGCAATGCCTTTTCACCGAGACGAGATATGAATCGACTTAGGGCGGCCATGCAACCAGTAAGCTTCTTGACGTCGTGCACTCGCACAGGGCTTTTCATTCGGAGTATAGTGCCAACTTTTTCTGGATTGGCGTCGAATCCTCGTTCGGAAACGAGAAAACCGAGTAACTTTCCGCCAGGGACTCCGAATGTGCACTTTGATGGATTAAGCTTGATCTCATACCTCCTGAGGTTGGCAAAGGTTTCGGCAAGGTCAGTCAGCAGGTCAGAACCCTTCCGTGACTTGTCCACGATATCATCCATGTATGCTTCTATGTTTCGACTGATTTGAGTGAGTAAACACTTCCGAATCATCCTCATGAATGTAGCTCCGGCATTCTTGAGGCCAAATGGCATGGTAACATAACAGAAGCACCCGAATGGAGTGATGAAAGCTGTCTTGATCTCGTCAGGTCCATATAGACGGATCTGATGGTACCCGGAATAGGCGTCCAAGAAAGACAGTCGCTCACATCCCGCGGTCGATTCGACTATCTGGTTGATGCGGGGGAGAGGAAAATGATCTTTCGGGCAGGCCCGATTGATATGTTTAAAATCAATGCACATGCGAAGTGACTTGTCCTTCTTGGGGACCATGACAACGTTGGCGAGCCACTCGGAGTGGTAGATTTCTCGGATGAATTCTGCTGCTAAGAGCCGAGCCACCTCCTCGCCAATAGCCTTTCTCTTTTGGACGGTGGACCGTCGGAGATGTTCCTTGACAGGTTTTACTTTTGAGTCGACTCTCAGGTGATGCTCAGCCAGCTCCCTGGGAACACCTAGCATGTTAGAAGGCTTCCATGCGAAAATGTCCCAGTTCTCACGGAGGAACTGGATGAGTGCTTCTTCCTATTTGGAGTCGAGTGTTGTCGAGATATGAGTCGGAGCGGCGCTGGGGTCGGTCGAGTGGATGTGAGCTGTCTTCGTATCGCCGGTCGACTAGAAAGCTGACTCTATAGCGGGCTTCTTGGCTCGCAACAGATCACTCGGGTCTGCAGTCTTCTGGTATTCCTGCAACTCCACCACTGCCATCTGCGCGTCGGCGATCTTCGAACCTTTCTGAAAACATTCTTCCGCTTTCTTCCGATTGCCCGTAATGGTGATCACACCTTTGGGACCAGGCATCTTCAATTTGAGATACACGTAACATGGTCGTGCCATGAAGCGTGCATAAGCCGGCCTGCCCAGAATAGCGTGATAGGCACTCTGGAAGTCCACAACTTCAAACGTCAACTTTTCTTTGCGATAATTCTTGGAATCACCGAAAACCACATCAAGAGCAATCTGGCCGAGTGATTCAGCCTTCTTCCCAGGAATGACTCCATGGAAACTCATGTTGCTGGCACTGAGTCTGGACATCGGAACGCCCATCCCTTTCAACGTCTCAGCGTATAATATGTTCAAACCACTGCTGCCATCCATCAGGACTTTGGTCAGTCGAGTGCCTTCAACAACTGGGTCGACCACCAAAGCTTGCCTCCCAGGGGTGGCGATGTGTATTGGGTGGTCGGACTAGTCGAATGTTATGGCAGTCTGAGACCATTTCAGGTAACTAGGTGTCGCCGGAGCGACCATATTCACCTCTCGGTTAATAACTTTCAGTCGACTTTTGCTCTCAACATCAGCAAAAATCATCAGGGTGGAATTGACTTGAGGGTATCCTTCATCACTGTCCTCTTTGTCCTCGACCTTGTCTGACTCCTTTTCCTTACCCTTGGGCTGCTTGCCCTGGAACTGCTGGATCAGGAGTCGACACTGCCGAGTGGTATGTTTCGGGTAAATGAAATTACCCTCTTCATCTTTCTTTGTGTGGACGAGACATGGTAAGTCCAACACATCATTCCCCTCCTGGTCTTTAACCTTTTTGGGATTCCAAGGCCCTTTAGGTTTCCCTTTAGACTTTCCTTGGGCCAAAGCTAAGGCTTCCCCGGGAGCCGCCGGCTCGGCTTTCCGCTTCTGTTTCCGATTGGAATTGCCTCCGGTTTCTTGGGTGACTGACTTGAGCTTGCCACTCCTGAGTCGATCCTCATCTTCACCATTAGCGTACTTGGTGACAATCTCCATCATCCGATTCAGGGACATATCTCCGGTTCGACCG
This sequence comes from Triticum aestivum, assembly GCF_018294505.1. Taxonomy (NCBI): domain Eukaryota; kingdom Viridiplantae; phylum Streptophyta; class Magnoliopsida; order Poales; family Poaceae; genus Triticum; species Triticum aestivum. Next base: position 203,206,168 of record NC_057800.1, on the reverse strand, counting down.
AATTTCAAATTCAGCTCTCTGTACTTGACGCCTTCCTTGAAGGCACAAACTGCTTGGTGGTCAGGCATATTCTCCACCGAGTGATGTAACGTGATCCATCTCTGGATGTAATCCCTCAAAGTTTCATTCGGCTTTTGCACACAAGACCGCAGTTCCGTCAGTCCTGCTGGTCGCTTGCATGTGCCCTCAAATGTGGCGACGAACACTCGGGAGAGATCTTCCCAAGTGTAAATGCTGCTAGGCGCTAACTGGTTTAGCCACGCTCTGGCCGAGCCCTCCAACATGAGAGGCAGGTGCTTCATGGCCACTTCATCATTGCCGCCGCCAATCTGGATGGCCACTCGGTAGTCCTCAAGCCAAGTATCGAGCTTGGACTCGCCAGTGAACTTACTGACTCTAGTCGCCAACCTGAAATTGGGAGGAATCACAGCAGCCTCGATGGCTCTACTAAAGCACTCTGGCCCCGAAACATGTACTCCGCTGCTGGCAGGCGCATCTCTGTCATGGCCTTCTTGGTGAGCCCTGTTCCTGTCGACCAGACCCTGGACAAGGATGGATCTTGCGTCAAAGCCTGGCCCTCTGGGGTCGACTGGAGTCCTTCGCCCACCACTATGAGGGCGCCTGTCATCCTGCTGGCGAGGCACATACGACCCGCTCCTCGGGGGAGGCGTGAGCACTCGATGTTGACCGTCACGATCGACTCGGTGATCATACTGCTCATGGTTCCCATACTGGTCACGCCGGTCTCCACGTCCCTCACGCCTCGGGGGCGATCTCGGGCTGTGAGCCGACTGGACTGTGTCCGCGGCAACGGATCTGCTGTGAATTCTGTTCCGTGACTGAGAAACAACGGAATTCTGATCTCCTGCTGCCCGGAGTAACGCTCTGATCTGCAGCAAGCCTCTGCCAGCCTCCGACTAGGAAGGCTGAATCGACTCCACTATACGGGCCGCAGCTGCTAAATTCCGAATCGGAGTCCGATATACCTGCGGGGGCAGGAAGAGCTGACGTCGACTGGATTCGGGAACCCTTTGTCGCGCACGCTCGTCGAGTGCTCGTTGGAGGTTCTCCAGTCGAGTGCGCTCGGCCAAGTTTGCCAGGCGCGCGTCCTCCAAGGCGCGAGCCTCGGAGGTTTCTCCAACGATAGGAGTGTGCAGCACATCCATGTTCCGGCGGCGAAGTTCTTCTCTCTGTAGCGACGTGAGAGGCTCGGGAAGATACTCCTCATGGGGACGAGACGGGTCGCCTCCTCCTGCGCCTCCGTCGGTGCGGGTAAAACCGAGGGGACTGGGCGGTCCATCGACCATCAGAACCTCTGCCGCCGGATCGCTGCTATTGCACTCGGATGCAGTCTCTTCGGAGCCAGTCGACAGGTCGAACAGGCCGTAGAGGGATTCGTTGGGCTCGATCGCAGTGACTTGAGGGGTGGCCGACTGACGGGCCACCACGTGTCTCACCCACCCCTGAAGTCTCGACCGACTGGAGCGCTTGCGCCAGCAGGAAACGAGGAGGGAGGACAGCACAGGAGCCGACCGGTAGGGGGTCGACGGTTGCCGCAGGAGAACGCCGCGGACGCACACGCTAAAGTGCGTTGCCCCGCGGACAAGGAGCGCGTCCACGTCGAGCGGAGCCTCCTGAAGCCAGGCGGAGTCGTCGGTGATGAACGTGAGCGCGCCGAGATGGATCTCGCGGCCCTCCACCAAAACTCCGTTGAAAACCATGATGATTCGGGTCGGAAAAGATCGCAACTCCTCCAACAAAACGCTAAAACACAACCCCATGGTGGGCGCCAACTGTCGTGGTTCTAAGTCCGACAGTAATGTAGGGGGGTAAGTATGGAGAGGCGAGGTCTTAGCTATGGAGAGGTTGTAAGGATGCAAGGTTTATGAGTTCAGGCCCTTCTCGGAAGAAGTAAAAGCCCTATGTCTCGGAGCTCGGAGGCGGTCGACTGGATTATGTGTGTATGAGTTACAGAGGTGCGAACCCTTGTCTCGGAGGAGGGGGGTGGCTTATATAGAGTGCGCCAGGACCCCGGCCAGCCCACGTTACGAAGGGTTCAATGTACATTAAGGTAGGGCGTTACTGATAAGGCTAGTAATAAAGTGCTATGATGACCATAAAGGCTACTTAATGACCGACCGTTAGCGTGCGGAGTGACTTTAGGTCTCCTGGCCATCGAGTGGTTGGATCTTGGTCGAGTAATTGCTTCTTGGTCGAATGTCTTCGAGTCTGTCGAGTGGAACACCTCCAAGTCGATTGAAAGGTGATTTATTCTAGAGGTGTCCTTGGGTAGGGCAGTTAGGACAGGTCCGTGACCCTACCCTAGGTACATAGCTTCATCACTTGGCTCTGATGCCATTGTTGGGGAACGTAGTATTTCAAAAAAATTCCTACGATCACGCAAGATCTATCTAGGAGAAGCATAACAACGAGCGGGGAGAGTGTGTCCACATACCCTTGTAGACCGAAAGCGGAAGCGTTTAGTAACACGGTTGATGTAGTCGAACGTCTTCGCGATCCAACCGATCCAAGCACCGAACATACGGCACCTCTGCATTCAGCACACGTTCAGCTCGATGACATAGCTCGATATCTTGATCCAGTTGAGGACGAGGGAGAGTTCCATCAGCACGACGGTGTGGCGATGGTGATGATGAAGTTACCGGCGTAGGGCTTCGCCTAAGGACTACGACGATATGATCGAGGTGTGTAACTGTGGAGGGGGGCACTGCACACGGCTAAGAGAAGGCTTGGTGTGCCTTTGGGGTGCCTGAGGGAGTCCTGGATTAAGGGATCCTCGGGCGTCCGGACTATGTAACATGGGCCGGACTAATGGGCTACTAAGATACAAGACAGAAGACTTCCTCCCATGTCCGGATGGGACTCTCCTTTGCGTGGATGGCAAGCTTGGCGCTCGGATATGTAGATTCCTTCCTTTGTAAACCGACTCTGTACAACCCTAGGCCCCTCCGGTGTCTATATAAACTGGAGGGTTTAGTCCGTAGAGGCAATCATAATCGCAATCATACAGGCTAGACTTCTAGGGTTTAGCCATTACGATCTCGTGGTAGATCAACTCTTGTAATCATCATACTCATCAATATCAATCAAGCATGATGTAGGGTATTACCTCCATCAAGAGGGCCCGGACCTGGGTAAAGATCGTGTCCCCTGTCTCCTGTTACCATCAACCCTAGACACACAGTTCGGGACCCCCTACCTGAGATCCACAAGTTTTGACACCGACATTGGTGCTTTCATTGAGAGTTCCGCTGCATCGTCACCAGAAGGTTCAATGGCTCCATCAATCATCTACAATAATGCTGCCCTGGGGGAGGTTTTCCTCCCTAGTCAGATCTTTGTGTTTGGCGGCTACGCACTGCGGGCCAACTCGCTTGGCCATCTAGAGCAGATCGACAGCTACGCCCAGGCCTCAAAATTAGTTTTGGAAACTTGGATTATGTCGCTGACATCCGAGGAGACTTGATCTTCCAAGGATTCACGACCCCAACCTCTGCTCTGGCCTTAGAGCCGGAGCACGTCGCCAGGTCCGAAGACGGGATTTCTAAACCCACCGGCCTATCTATGGCCACTAAGCCCAGTATGGGAGAGCCGGAGGAAGTAGTGTCACTGGAAACCATCACAGAGCCGGACTCCTCCCCGGACACTGGCTCCGAACTCTGAGAGTCAGCATCGTGTGAGCTCGGCCGAGGAATCCCCTTCCCGCCGTACTCCATGGATTCTCTTCTCCCTGGCCAAACCTCGCCTTTAAGCGAGGCTCTGGACTTGATGTGATCCCTTGTCATTACGAAGGAGCAACGTCCGAACTACGCCTAGCCCAGACTAGGGGCTGAGAATGGGGAATTTTACATCCCACCCACCACCCACTTCATCGCCACTGTCGAGGACTTAACTAACATGCTCGATTACGGCTCCGAAGACATCGGCAGTATGGACGACGATGTCGGAGAAGAGCAGGCCCAAAACCTGTCGTTTACCGGACGCTGGACGGCCACCTCTTCGTATGACATGTACATGGTGGATACACCCAAGGAGGGTGACGACGATAATGAGAAAAATCCAGTAGAGGATAAACCTCCCGAGATACAACCAAAACACCGACGACGTCGCTCTAAATCACGCCGCAGCAAAGACAGCAATACCGGCACGAGAGACAACAATACTCCGGACGATGCCGAAGACCAAGAAAACCCTGTCAAGCAAAACTCTGAACAAGACAATCGGGAGGATGGGCAAGTTAGCACCGATGGATAGGTTGAAAAGAATACTCGGTGGACAGTAATTACCTCCCACTCTCCGAGGATGAGGTGAGCCTCGGCGACGAAGACTTTATCGTGCCCGAGGAACCTCTCGAGCAGGAGCACTTTAAGCAACGACTAATAACCGCTGCAAGGAGTCTGAAAAAGAAACAACAGCAACTTCAAGCTGATCAAGATCTACTCAATGACAGATGGACTAATGTCCTGTCAGCCGAGGAATACGGCCTCGTGCGCCCAACCAAAAGTTACCCGAAGCATAAACTGCTACCTCAATTCGATGACGAGGCACTTGAGCCCGTACCAGCAACACGTAAGGCGGCTGACCGACCACCACGTGGCCGGGACAAAATGGCAACTCAAGCCGATCACCGACCCATACTATCTCGCCATAAAGGTAGAGACACAACGGCTCAGGGATAGACATATGACCTGCGGCAGGACCTGAAGAATAAAGCAGGTCCGGCTAGGTCGATCTACGGATCGCGGGGGCGTGCCTCGACGCGCGATGACTATCAAGCCAAACATGACAAGCATAATCATGCCCAGGCCGAAAGCTGCAGAGGGACTCCATCCGAACTACATCGCGACCTGGCCCGATATAGAGGCGCCGCACACCCCCTCTGCTTCACTGATGAAGTAATGGAGCATGAATTCCTAGAAGGGTTTAAACTCCTAAATATCGAATCATATGATGAAACAACAGATCCCACAGTATGGATTGAGGACTTTCTTCTCCATATTCATATGGCCCGCGATGATGATCTTCATGCCATCAAATACCTCCCGCTAAAACTCAAGGGACCAGCTCGGCACTGGTTGAATAGCCTGATCGAAAACTCCATTGGCAGCTGGGAGGACATGGAAGACGCCTTCCGCGACAACTTCCAAGGCACATACGTCCTACCCCCGGATGCTGATGACTTAAGTCACATAGTTCAACAGCCCGAAGAGTCAGCCAGAAAATTCTGGACAAGGTTCTTAACTAAAAAGAACTAGATCGTTGATTGCCCGAATGCCGAAGCCCTAGCGTCCTTGAAGCACAGAATCCGTGATGAATGGCTCGCCCAACACCTTGGCCAAGAAAAGCTGAAGTCCATGGCGGCCCTCACAACACTTATGACCTGCTTTTGTGCGGGTGAAGATAGTTGGCTAGCCTGTAGCGATCATAATGCAAGCGAACCTGGCACCTCCGAAGCCAAGAATAGCAACAGCAAGCCCTGACGCAACAGGCATAAGTGTCGAAACAATGGTGATAATACTGATGACATGGCGGTCAACGCCGGATTCAGTGGCTCCAAGTCCGGTCAACGGAAGAAGCCATATCAAAGGAACAATCAGGGCTCTTCCAGCTTGGAACGCATACTCGATCGTCCATGTCAGATCCACGACACCCCTGATAAACCAGGCAATCATACCCACTGGAGTTGTTGGGTCTTCAAACATGCCGACAAGTTAAATGCCGAAGACAAGGAGAAGGGGTCACAAAGCGAGAATG
>NC_057800.1:203181050-203200102 GCF_018294505.1 Triticum aestivum | reverse complement strand
ACGTTACCCATATCCCCAAGAGGGAGCACAAACGTGCGCTCAGGGACGTCTATGTGATAGAGCCAGTCGCCCCAAAATTCAACCCATGGTCATCCTGCCCGATCATTTTCGATCGTAGGGACCATCCGACCAGTATCCGTCACGGCGGTTCAGCCGCATTGGTCCTCGACCCAATCATTGATGGATTCCACCTCACACGAGTCCTCACGGACAGTGGCACCAGCCTCAACCTGCTCTATAAGGATACAATCCGCAAAATGGGCACCGATCCATCAAGGATCAAGCCCACAAAAACTACCTTTAAAGGAGTAATACCAGGTGTAGAGGCCCGCTCCACGGGTTCAATCACATTGGAAGTTGTCTTCGAATCCCCAGACAACTTTCTAAGCGAAGAATTGATCTTTGACATCGTCCCCTTCCGCAGTGGCTATCACGCACTGCTCGGACGGACCGCATTTGCTCGATTCAATGCAGTGCCACACTATGCTTATCTCAAACTTAAGATGCCCGGACCACGCGGTGTCATAACAGTCAATGGAAACATGGAGCGCTCCCTCCGTACTGAGGAGCACACTGCGGCCCTAGCAGCAGAAGTACGGAGCGGTATTATCAAGCAGAACGTTAATTTGGCAGCCAAGCTCCCAGAAACTATCAAACGAGTCTGGACTACTCTACAGTAGGACAGTCCAGCCCGTCAGGAGCTCGACTAGCAATTCGGCCTCCGTCTCAGTCCCGACCAAATGGCGGCGTACGTACCGCGCATACATAACTACCCACTCAAAATACCATGGGCATAGACGGAGGCGCAACTTGATTGTGGTCCATCATACGGCTCTCACACATATGTTTCCTTTCCCTTTTTTTTACCATTTTATGGTCTCTTATCTATAGGCCCCTCTCGACGGCCTGATCATCAGTCCTTTCGAAGGATAGATATACCAAGGCGACAAGTAGTACAGACGTGTTGCAGAATCTCTAGATGTTCTTCTTAACGATCATTCTACCTGTTTTCAGGACCCGCATGCAGCTCCCCCTTGGTCTTGGCATGTTAAATACACTAGTGCAGAACCGGGCAATAGCACCGGTTCGTAAGGCCCTTTAGTGCCGGTTCCATAACCGGCACTAAAGTGTGGTCACTAAAGGCCCCCCCTTTTAGTACCGGTTCAGCACGAACCGGTGCTGTCAGGACCCCGACCAACGCTGTCAGGACCCCGACTCGATGGCACATAGGTCTAGCATGTAACACCTCATATCACTTTGCGGCCTCACGCACGGTATTCCCACGGGTGTCGCCTTACCTTTGCCCTGGACCGTTTGCGCCTTTTGGCACACGTATATGATAGTGTCGCTAGCACCCATATGATAAGGAGCCCGGGCTGACATGGCTAGTCGTAAACCCAAAGTGGCACAATCTTACAGGGACAGGCATCCATGACCCAACATCGAACGTGTCGGTCATCAGCGAATGAATCCAGGCTATAGCACTGGGCTAGCAGGACTCCGGTGAACCGGGCTGTAGCGGGCTAACAGGACTCCGGTATTCATCGCGTGACATTTCCCCGAAGGGACAGACACGGGAACGAAGAAGGACACATGCTGACCAGCCTAAGTGTTCCGGAGCAGTAGCAAGCTACCATGGCTCGGTGGAGACACTAGGAGACATTTCCCGGTAAGAGAGGCTACTAAAGATAAACAACTAGATAGTTAGATCCCACACATACCAAGCATTTCAATCATACACACAATATGCTCGATATGTGCAAATACAACAAGGCATCACAACATGACTCTACGACACAAGTAAGTATTCAATAGGCTCCGAGGAGCGAGATATTACAAACAGGGGGTCTCACGACCCAACATTCAGAGCATACAAATCAAAGCACAAGCGGAAGCTATCATGTCTGAGTACAGACATCTATAAATGAAAAAGGCTGAGAAGCCTGACTATCTATCAGATCCTGCCAAGGGCACAAGATCGTAGCTGAGGTAACAAGCTAAACGTCGAAGTCCACGTGGAACTACTAGTGAGACCGAAGTCTCTCTGCAAAAACATAAAATAGGCAAACGTGAGTACAAATGTACCCAACAAGACTTACATCAGAACTAACTACATATGCATCATTATCAACAAAGGGGATGGTGGGGTTTAACTGCAGCAATCCAGCTTTGACTCGGTGGCTATCCTGAACTACGACTGCAAGTAACTCTTTTGAGGTGGCGCACACGAGTCCACATATTCACCATATCAATACACCACTATGGATCCGCGCCCGTCTCCCTACGAGAACACCATCCATAGCACTCACACTTATCTTGCGTATTTTAGAGTATCCACTTTCACTTGTCTATGAACTGATATAAGCAACCCAGAAGTCCTTTACCGCGGACACGGCTATTCGAATAGATGATATTAACCCTGCAGGGGTGTACTTCTTCATACATGTTTCCACCACTTAGCGTCTGCACACGACATGTGCTCGACAGACTTCAAGCGAAAGCCGACGTGGGTGTAGACCACGACCTACCTAAACACTCGAGTCTCTAGTCCAGGTTTATCGCCTATTCGGGTTCCATCCATGAGGAGATCCGGCCGGAGTTTCGCTCACAGCCCCAAACGATGTGAACAGGGTTCCCGAGATACCAAACGGGCATCCGGTACACCGTGCCACGTACCTACCGCATCACAGCCACCCCTACGGTTAGCGCTGTCCATGGCCTCCAGTAAGCTACAAACACCAGAAACTACTTGCAACTCCTGGACAGAGGACTAGGGTGAATAAGAAGTCGAGCGGGGTCATATTTCAGGGCCCAATGTATGGTAGTAGCTGAATCATGGATCACAAACACAGAACTCAGTTCCTGAGGACGGCTTCAATGAGACAACCCACCATGTACTCCTACATGGCCTCTCACCGACACCTTTTACCAAATCGTGTTCACACACTTAGCTCACACATAGTAGGACATGTTCACACACCTCTGATTCATCCCCGATGAATCAGACCTGACTCAACTCTAAGCAGTAGCAGGCATGACAAACAATCATAAATGAGTAGGCACAATAGGGCTCAGACAACTCCTACTCATACTAGTGGGTTTCATCTATTTACTGTGGAATGACAGGTCATGCAAAGGATAAAGGGGTTCAGCTACCGCGGCAAGTAACAGATGAATCGTTGTTGTCCTAATGCAGTAAAAGAGAGCAGGAGCGAGAGAGTAGGATTGTATCGGAATGAACAAGGGGTTTTTGCTTGCCTGGCACTTCTGAAGATAGCATTGAGTCTTCATCAGTGTCAACGATCACATCATCGGTATCACATCTATCGAGAGGGGACAAATACCGGCAACACAGAAGGGAACACAATCAATGCAATGCACAATATGATGCATGATCATGACATGGCAAAATGAATGTGTTTTGGGCTAATGCAACTAGCAACAGATTAAATGAAGTTGGTTTGAATACAAGATTCAAATTCAAACTCCATATGTGATTATCCAGATCCCATTTATATGATTTGTGCTAAAAAGCACCTATAAGTTGTTCTAACATGCTTGAAAATAGTACAGATGGATAGATTGGATTTTTCTGATCATTTTTCATATATAATTTATCTCATTTGGAGTTACGGTTGAATTTCTATGATTTTTAGAAGTTTTTACAATTTTCTAGAATTTCCAGAATTAATTTAAAACCAGAAAATGATTTATTGCGTTAGCACTAGGTCATGCTGATGTCAGCAGGTCAACTAGGCGGGTCCAGGTCAAACCTGACAGTGGGTCCCGCGTGTCAGTGACTCAGTGGGTTAACTGGGTTGATTAGGGTTAAACTAATACTAACGAAAATGTCAGCAGGGCTGGGCCCACATGTCAGTGGCTTAAATAATTAACTAAATTAATTAGCGTTAACTAATCTAACACCTAAACTAATTAACAGGGGCTGGCCCCACCTGTCATCGACCCAGGGGGGGTTCCGCCGTGGTCAAGTGGGTCAACCCCACCGGCGTCTCGACGCCGGCGAGGCCCGGGACGGTGGCGGCCGTCGGAAACACGCTACAGGGCACAGGCGAGGCCGTGCTTGGGCTCATTGGAGAGCCCTTGCTCCCGCGCGTCGAACGGTGCGGTTGCTGGGTCGTGGGGAGGCCGGAGCTGTCGACGGCGAGCTCCAAGGCGGCGGCCGGAGTTCGGGTGAGCTCGGAGTCGGCGTTAGGAAGCACAGCAGAGGGAGCGGATGGGTGCTATGGCCTCCTGGGGGTGCACTGAGCACGGCTGCGTGCTCGGTTGCAGCTCTAGGCAACCGTGGCTACGGCGTTGACATGGCCGGCGGCGAAGAGCTCTCGGCTCCGACGGTTGTCGGTGTTAGAGGAAGAAAACGAGTCAGGGGAGAGGGGGAAACGACGGAGGAGCTCACGTGGATCCCGTAGAGGTGGACGGCGGGCTCGGGAAAGGCCGAACAACGACGAATTTGACGATGGCGATCCTCGGTGGCCGAGGAGGGGAACGGCGAGGCTAGCAGCATCCAGGGGCTCTTCTGGTCGCGGGAGACGACGAGGAGGACGAGGGAGGACCGGCGGAGCTCGGGAGCGCGTCGGAGAGGAGAGGGGGTGGCTGTGGCCGTGAGGGAGCTCGTCGGTGGCGGCGGCTCCGTTCGGTCCGGGCGAGAGAGAGGGAGCAGAGGAGGATAGGGACGGAGGGTGAGACACGGGAGAGTGAGAGAGGGTCGAGGGGTCGGGGGCGTCTCCGTGGCATCGTCTAGGAGGGCCGGGGAAACAGGAGGTGGCCGGGAAGCAGGAGGTGGCCGGGGCGCGTGGCCGCGCGTGCCGGGCGCGTGCCCGTCCTCCTGGCAGAGGAGGAAGGCGACAGGGGGAGTGGAGATGGGCTGGGCCGTGCTGGGCCAGGTAAGTGGGCGCCAGGTAAGTTAGGTAGGTGGCCTGGTGGCCTTCTCTCCCTTTCTTTTATTTCCTCTTTTCTATTTCTATTTTCTGTAGTTTGTTTTGATTTTGTTTTAGACACTAAATCATTTTTTATAAATCCTAAGAATAATTGTGGACATTAACTGAATTATTACAGAGGCCCTCAACTATTTTCAGAATTGTTGGAGCATTTAAAAATATTAACAGTATTTAAATGCCCCAATTCAAATAAAATATGGTTTAATCAAAAATCCAAAAATGTCTTGGAAAAATATCCATCATCTCTCGATATGGTTTTCACCGTTTTCCAGTAATCATGAACATTTTTGCAAACCAATTTGGGTTCTTTGAAAATATTTTGAAGTTGAACCTATTTGCAATGCTTTGGTGCTAGGGCTTGGTCATCCCCATTTCAAATTTCATAAAATTTAAACATGTTGCATGGATGCTAAAGCAAAAACAAACAAGGGCTGATCTGGGGCTGTGACAGCTCACCCCCACTAAACAAAAATCTCGTCCCGAGATTCAAGCGTAGGGTAAGGTGAAGGGGGAACGCAAACTAGTACAATCTTCACGATCCAGGTTGCACTTCAATTGAACGTTGATTCGTTCATCATCATTGTCTCGAAGTCTTGCCTTGAGAACTCCAACTAACATGACAACGAGAGGAAAGGAAAGACCCTAAAAGAATCGTTCTTCTCGAAGGTCGAACAACTTAGGATTAACTCACGGAATGAGACATAGCAACATCTCTCGAGCTGAGAGATGAAGCACACATCCATAAGAATGGAGTGAGGCAGATGATGAAGGTTCACTAGGTAGACAACAATTTCACGCTTAAGAAGGTGGTAATCGGTTGTCAACGTAGCGAGGAGTTGAGTTGCCATGATACCACAACGAGACACCTTCGGAACCGTGACTCATAGATATCTCCCCTTAAGTGGCAAAAAGAATTACCTTTGATTCAGAGATCATTGAAACTCTTTATACCAGCTTAAGGCAAATCATAATCGATCATTTAGAGGGGTTCGGTAGAATGGCATACTCAAACTTGGATGATGTGGATTACCTTGTTGAAGACAACGTCATAGATGATTTTTGCTTATCACCGGAAATGGAAGAGACCCATGGTAGAATGGCACATTGGCGGTGCAAGCTGGGAACAAAATGCAAATGCTGGGAATGATTCTGGTAACTGGGGAAGAACCCAACAATAAAGAGTGAATTCACTGTTGGAGTGGTTATAGCATAACCGAGGAAATCTGGGGCAATCCCAGTTAGTGCCGATGATAACACGTAGCGCTTGTGCGTGCTCTCAAGAACTTGAGCATTTCCACAATCATCAAGGTTTTACCAACATCCGTGTCAAGGGTCCGGTAACACAACTCAATACCATGATGAATGGTGATGGAGGATGCAGATGCAAAGGAAGATAACACCTTCTCAGATTTCACCTTAACAAGGCCAAGGGGACGAAATCTGGATGATCGACCGAGAGACATTTAGCACTCCGCCTCTAATGTTCTCCTTGATGTGCTAGTGTATCCCATCCCATGGTTTGATATCTAGAACATCAAGTAAAAGGTCGGACTTCAGAACACAAAAATCATAAGGCACAACTAGGGAGTAAATCCTACGAAGTCCTTATGGGAAGGTGGCCAACTTCCTCAATCAAGATACTACAATAATAGGTCTTCCGGCTAGGTGGGTTGGCCACGACATCCACTTTACTGGTTTCCGAGGGACCGATATTATAATTCTTGGGAAATGTTCCAAACCATCATATCTGCCTGAGATTCAGATCTGGTTGGTGTCAGGATATTCCAGACTCATCGAGTCTAGGAAGAAAAAACGAAAGTTTGCAACACAATTCGACGAGATAACGTTGCGAGATTCTCGAGAAATGAACTACGATAGCAAACTCCAAAACATGAGCTGGTTCTGCTACCACATGTGAACATGTTGTCCAAGACAAGCATGACCACAGAGTAGTCTTATAATAAAACACTACCGAGTTCAAGAGGGGGAACCATCAACGAGGGTATCGAAGTCCTTACATAAGTCCGGATTAGCTCTTATGAAGGAACTTCTTCTCCTTGAACAAATCAATCAGTGGCTTGGTGTGCTAGGGACACATATAGAATGGAGGTTGCAAGTCTCCGAACCACAGAATACTTCGCACGTATGCATGACTGCTTTGGGATGATTCCAAAGGAAACAACATTGACTTTCTCGAATCCACGGCGGCAACTTGCATCAAATGCACATGAACTGGAGGAAGTCACTTCTTACATCCGAACATATGCTTCATGAACTAGGATGAAGAAAATGCTTTCAAAAGTTTCCAACACTAGGTTGATGTTCAACATGATTCATGGGGGGAGACAAAATGCTACTGATGGGCTCAACAACAACTCATCGGAATTTCCATATCACTGGACCTCCACCATCATGCGAACACGGTGATAGCATTGGTCAGACCAAAGATGTAATGGTGTATGCTCGAGGGATCAACCACGAGTAAGACAACATTACGAGCATCGTTGGTACTGATTTGATTTGACGATAGCCCACACTCAAATCAAAGGATTGATAAGACAATAGGTCCAGCAACTGATCATAGGGACCAATCGATGAAGATATCATCTTTCTTCAACACACACTACACAAGAATATCCCTTTGGAACGAACTAAGTCAGGCAAGCTTTTATCTTCCAACTCTCCAAGTTGTTGTCTAGCTTAACCAACCAGCTTAGGGATATCTAACACCGATTCTTGGAGAGAAGGTGGTTCATAAGAAACCAACTTGATCACGAGCTCAACATAACAGTCAGGTGACAACCTGGTGATACTTTCGAGAAGATATCCGGAAAATCACGAACCACCGATATGTTACTAAGCTCGAGAACAATCTCGCTTTTGAGGGCAAGACGATATGATCAAATAAGCAAGGATTGGCACTATCCTAACTCACTGATCGGAGAGTGCACCAGAAATAAGGACTAGGTAGCACAATCAACCTTAGGGTGACGATTCAATAATCAACACGCTAAGAATGAAATTATTATCCTTTAACTACCAAGCAACGAGGTTGCTGGGAGTATTGATTTCACACATCACAATTCATTTGTCGGTATTCCGGTTGCATCAACACGAGGGCCGAGGAATGACTAATGATGGTGAAAAGTATCACTACGTCAAAATTCATGAGAGTTGGTGCAGTTCTCATGACAATTCTGACATAAAGGGGGTAATACTCCAAGGTAGAACAGAACCAAAAGCTGGATTGGCATTTTGATCTGCGGAGTACAATTGTTTTGACCCAATCCTAGATATGGCTGAGGTACTGGAGTTTGTTTCTTCAAGTCATTCAGGACAGAATGGCTTGACGGGACCACAAGAATAATAGGCATCGATAAACGAACGCACGCATACTCTTGACTATCAATTGATAGACGAAGGTCAGTAGACAACTAAAGAGGAACAACTCAAAGGAACATATAATTTTCTGAGTTGTGGATGCATGGATTAGCATGTCGAACGAGTTCAACATATTTCTTCCGGACAATCCATGCGGAAGGGTAGAGCTGGCAGGGTCACAACATAGACTCGAGAACTCAACAAGAGCTCTGGTTGTGATCTTTTGGTTCAGAAGAACTCCTACCAAGAATGGTTCGTGGTATTTGAAAGAACGATATACCACGGACCTTGAGGACTATCGCAAAGGTTACTAATATCCTAAAGGAACTAGCAAACACTATCAACATGAAGTAGGTAGAGTGAATCTCGGGTTCAAGAACCCAGGAATAGAATACCTACTCCTAAGTAGCATCACGGAATGCTTTCGAGAATAAAGGCCAGAATCATCACACTAGGACACAATCATGGCTAGACCACTAGATGATCCCCTGAGACACCTAGGGTCATAATAATAACTCCAAAATAAATGTCAAGGCAATAGAATACCTCAACTCAACAATTAGTGTGATTGAGCTGGCATGAAGGAACACCGAAACCAGAGGGAAAAGGATTTTGCAAATGCATCAGACTATTTAGAAACCTGGGATGACTCGGACAGCATAACGGCTGTAAATGCTCAGAAAAGATTTGAGACATTCACAAAAATGGTGGCATAACCACTCAGAAGCACAATATCAAGGTTTCGAGATCAATAATTAACATACAGAGGTAGAAACTGAACTGAGGCTTAAGTCCAACAATCTATAAGTCTACGGATTAGTAACACGTGATCCTGATAGAAAGAAAAGAAAGCCTAGTTCCTTAATCCCCATAGGAAAGATAAGATGACTCAGATCAGAGGGCCATGAGGTATAAGGAGTAAAAAGAGCCTTACGTTCCACCCCACAATCAATTCCCTTACATAATTAAAGAATTTCTAGACTCAACCCCGACCAGTTTGGCTTGGTAATCCTACAGGCAGTCAAGCTCTGATACCAACGCTGTCAGGACCCCGACCAACGCAGTCAGGACCCCGACTCGATGGCACATAGGTCTAGCATGTAACACCTCATATCACTTTGCGGCCTCACGCACGGTATTCCCACGGGTGTCGCCTTACCTTTGCCCGGGACCGTTTGCGCCTTTTGGCACACGTATATGATAGTGTCGCTAGCACCCATATGATAAGGAGCCCGGGCTGACATGGCTAGTCGTAAACCCAAAGTCGCACAGTCTTACAGGGACAGGCATCCATGACCCAGCATCGAACGTGTCGGTCATCAGTGAATGAATCCAGGCTGTAGCACTGGGCTAGCAGGACTCCGGTGAACGGGGCTGTAGCGGGCTAACAGGACTCCGGTATTCATCGCGTGACATTTCCCTGAAGGGACAGACACGGGAACGAAGAAGGACACATGCCGACCAGCCTAAGTGTTCCGGAGCAGTAGCAAGCTACCATGGCTCGGTGGAGACACTAGGAGACATTTCCCGGTAAGAGAGGCTACTAAAGATAAACAACTAGATAGTCAGATCCCACACATACCAAGCATTTCAATCATACACACAATATGCTCGATATGTGCAAATACAACAAGGCATCACAACATGACTCTACGACACAAGTAAGTATTCAATAGGCTCCGAGGAGCGAGATATTACAAACAGGGGGTCTCACGACCCAACATTCAGAGCATACAAATCAAAGCACAAGCGGAAGCTATCATGTCTGAGTACAGACATCTATAAATGAAAAAGGCTGAGAAGCCTGACTATCTATCAGATCCTGCCGAGGCCACAAGATCGTAGCTGAGGTAACAAGCTAAACGTCGAAGTCCATGTGGAACTACTAGTGAGACCGAAGTCTCTCTGCAAAAACATAAAATAGGCAAACGTGAGTACAAATGTACCCAGCAAGACTTACATCAGAACTAACTACATATGCATCATTATCAACAAAGGGGATGGTGGGGTTTAACTGCAGCAAGCCAGCTTTGACTCGGTGGCTATCCTGAACTACGACTGCAAGTAACTCTTTTGAGGTGGCTCACACGAGTCCACATATTCACCATATCAATACACCACTATGGATCCGCACCCGTCTCCCTACGAGAACGCCATCCATAGCACTCACACTTATCTTGCGTATTTTAGAGTATCCACTTTCACTTGTCTATGAACTGATATAAGCAACCCAGAAGTCCTTTACCGCGGACACGGCTATTCGAATAGATGATATTAACCCTGCAGGGGTGTACTTCTTCATACATGTTTCCACCACTTAGCGTCTGCACACGACATGTGCTCGGCAAACTTCAAGCGAAAGCCGACGTGGGTGTAGACCACGACCTACCTAAACACTCGAGTCTCTAGTCCAGGTTTATCGCCTATTCGGGTTCCATCCATGAGGAGATCCGGCCGGAGTTTCGCTCACAGCCCCAAACGATGTGAACAGGGTTCCCGAGATACCAAACGGGCATCCGGTACACCGTGCCACGTACCTACCGCATCACAGCCCACCCCTACGGTCAGCGCTGTCCACGACCTCCAGTAAGCTACAAACACCAGAAACTACTTGCAACTCCTGGATAGAGGACTAGGGTGAATAAGAAGTCGAGCGGGGTCATATTTCAGGGCCCAATGTATGGTAGTAGCTGAATCATGGATCACAAACACAGAACTCAGTTCCTGAGGACGGCTTCAATGAGACAACCCACCATGTACTCCTACATGGCCTCTCACCGACACCTTTTACCAAATCATGTTCACACACTTAGCTCACACATAGTAGGACATGTTCACACACCTCTGATTCATCCCCGATGAATCAGACCTGACTCAACTCTAAGCAGTAGCAGGCATGACAAACAATCATAAATGAGTAGGCACAATAGGGCTCAGACAACTCCTACTCATACTAGTGGGTTTCATCTATTTACTGTGGAATGACAGGTCATGCAAAGGATAAAGGGGTTCAGCTACCGCGGCAAGTAACAGATGAATCATTGTTGTCCTAATGCAGTAAAAGAGAGCAGGAGCGAGAGAGTAGGATTGTATCGGAATGAACAAGGGGGTTTTGCTTGCCTGGCACTTCTGAAGATATCATTGAGTCTTCATCAGTGTCAACGATCACATCATCGGTATCACGTCTATCGAGAGGGGACAAATACCGGCAACACAGAAGGGAACACAATCAATGCAATGCACAATATGATGCATGATCATGACATGGCAAAATGAATGTGTTTTGGGCTAATGCAACTAGCAACAGATTAAATGAAGTTGGTTTGAATACAAGATTCAAATTCAAACTCCATATGTGATTATCCAGATGCCATTTATATGATTTGTGCTAAACAGCACCTATAAGTTGTTCTAACATGCATGAAAATAGTATAGATGGATAGATTGGATTTTTCTGATCATTTTTCATATATAATTTATCTCATTTGGAGTTACGGTTGAATTTCTATGATTTTTAGAAGCTTTTACAATTTTCTAGAATTTCCTGAATTATTTTAAAACCAGAAAATGATTTATTGCGTCAGCACTAGGTCATGCTGATGTCAGCAGGTCAACTAGGCGGGTCCAGGTCAAACCTGACAGTGGGTCCCGCGTGTCAATGACTCAGTGGGTTAAGTGGGTTGATTAAGGTTAAACTAATACTAACGAAAATGTCAGCAGGGCTAGGCCCACATGTCAGTGGCTTAAATAATTAACTAAATTAATTAGTGTTAACTAATCTAACACCTAAACTAATTAACAGGGGCTGGCCCCACCTGTCATCGACCCAGGGGGGGTTCCGCCGGGGTCAAGTGGGTCAACCCCACCGGCGTCTCGACGCCGGCGAGGCCCGGGACGGTGGCGGCCGTCGGAAACACGCTACAGGGCACGGGCGAGGCCGTGCTTGGGCTCATTGGAGAGCCCTTGCTCCCGCGCGTCGAACGGTGCGGTTGCTGGGTCGTGGGGAGGCCGGAGCTGTCGACGGCGAGCTCCAAGGCGGTGGCCGGAGTTCGGGTGAGCTCGGAGTCGGCGTTAGGAAGCACAGCAGAGGGAGCGGATGGGTGCTATGGCCTCCTGGGGGTGCACTGAGCACGGCTGCGTGCTCGGTTGCAGCTCTAGGCAACCGTGGCTACGGCGGCGACATGGCCGGCGGCGAAGAGCTCTCGGCTCCGACGGTTGTCGGTGTTAGAGGAAGAAAACGAGTCAGGGGAGAGGGGGAAACGACGGAGGAGCTCACGTGGATCCCGTAGAGGTGGACGACAGGCTCGGGGAAGGCCGAATGGCGACGAATTTGACGACGGCGATCCTCGGTGGCCGAGGAGGGGAACGGCGAGGCTAGCGGCATCCAGGGGATCTTCTGGTCGCGCGAGACGACGAGGAGGACGAGGGAGGACCGGTGGAGCTCGGGAGCGCGTCGGAGAGGAGAGGGGGTGGCGGTGGCCGTGAGGGAGCTCATCGGTGGCGGCGGCTCCGTTCGGTCTGGGCGAGAGAGAGGGAGCAGAGGAGGATAGGGACGGAGGGTGAGACACGGGAGAGTGAGAGAGGGTCGAGGGGTCGGGGGCGTCTCCGTGGCATCGTCTAGGAGGGCCGGGGAAACAGGAGGTGGCCGGGAAGCAGGAGGTGGCCGGGGCGCGTGGCCGCGCGCGCCGGGCGCGTGCCCGTCCTCCTGGCAGAGGAGGAAGGCGACAGGGGGAGTGGAGATGGGCTGGGCCGTGCTGGGCCAGGTAAGTGGGCGCCAGGTAAGTTAGGTAGGTGGCCTGGTAGCCTTCTCTCCCTTTCTTTTATTTCCTCTTTTCTATTTCTATTTTCTGTAGTTTGTTTTGATTTAGTTTTAGACACTAAATCATTTTTTATAAATCCTGAGAATAATTGTGGACATTAACTGAATTATTACAGAGGCCCTCAACTATTTTCAGAATTGTTGGAGCATTTAAAAATATTAACAGTATTTAAATGCCCCAATTCAAATACAATATGGTTTAATCAAAAATCCAAAAATGTCTTGGAAAAATATCCATCATCTCTGGATATGGTTTTCACCCTTTTCCAGTAATCATGAACATTTTTGCAAACCAATTTGGGTTCTTTGAAAATATTTTGAAGTTGAACCTATTTGCAATGCTTTGGTGCTAGGGCTTGGTCATCCCCATTTCAAATTTCATAAAATTTAAACATGTTGCATGGATGCTAAAGCAAAAACAAACAAGGGCTGATCTGGGGCTGTGACAGGTGCTAAAGGGAAACCACGTGGCACGAGCCAGCTCCGGGGGCCGGGAGCCCTTTAGTACCGGTTGGTAACACCAACCGGTACTAAAATGTTTGGGGGGTTTTTGGTTTTATGATTTCTTTTTCATTTAATTTTGTGTTTTCCATTTTAATTCTTTTTCGTTTGCTGGTATTTTACGATACTACACATTGTACATGTTATGCATATATATATATATATATAAATAGAATTTGTAGTAGAATCAATCATATATATATCATCAATGTCTCACAAACTACCATATTAATTCACACATACACACATGTATAGCTATATACAATTTCTCCTACATATGCATGTTGCCTTCGGAGCCAGTGGCATTAGCCTAATTGGTGCCTTTGGAGCACGATGACAATTGGAAGTGGTTCATGACCTGGTCGATGGGGGCGGTAGCGGGTAATAGTATTCTCCCTTCGGATTTATGACCTGGTCGAGCAAAAATCCCGCTATTTCCTCTTGAAGTGCTTCTACGCGCTCCGTTTCTAGGAGCTTGTCCCGCACCTCTTTGAACTGTTAAGAAGGAGGTCAATATGCATGTGTATTAGTTGTGTGACTACATATCGATAATGGTGTAAAAATTGTGAATAGTGTTCTGACAAGCGTACCCATTCCTGTCTTTGAGATCCGCTCCTTTCGGACGCCATCATGCGAATGTTCTCACAAACGCAGAATGCACACAGATTAGTCCCCTGCGCCTGCTTCCGGGCCTTTATTATGGGAATGGAATTTAATTTGATCAGATAATAATTAATCAAGCATGATAATTAAAGAGATGGCAGCTAGCTAGCTAGCTAGTACTACTTAATTACTTACCTTGGGTCGAAACTATTTCAGCTGTCGTTTCCATTGGCCTTCCGTGACGCTGATGAACCTTGCCCAAGCCCTGCCCACCGACAAAGAAAATGAATAAAGGGGTTATTAAATAGTTCATATCATGAAATGACGAACTAAATAGGCCGAGATATATAGTTAATAATGATTGAAATTACCTGTTAACTATCCCAAACAAGATGTTATAGTCACTATTTGCTTTGAGTAGTGAGTCCAGTATTTGAACTGTTCCGGCGTCAACTTTAATGATACACAAGATCTAGTGAAATCTGCATGCACACATGTTTGCATGTCTTAATTAAGCGGGCATATGTAAGCAAAAACATGTAGCTAGCTAGTAGGCAAAAATAAAGAATTTGTAGTACAAGAAAGTGTGACTCACTGGAAGTTGTAAGGAAGTAGTATATCTTCATTATATTTGAGGCGCTTCAAGAACTCTAGCATGCTGTCCTCTACCTGCTTTTCATGATGCTTGTTTATTGTCCATGTGTATTCATTAACGGTGTTTGGGTCAATGAACCCAATGCCATAGCGTCCACCTTTTCTCATTTCATACATCTTCATCCTGCATAATACCACAGAAAAGAATATAGTGAGGATAATTACAGGTAATGATTGATCAAAAGGATCACTAAAGCTAGCTTGAGACTTAAATTACAGAAAGAAATCACTTACAGACAATAGCAACTGATGATAGATTTGTCGAGGGCGTCTTGATTGTATGACTGAAACAGTTCAGAATACTCAACGGTCACAGGTTTCTCACGGTAGTAATGATCCTTCTTGACTTGCACCATGAGGGACTCTCGATCGGATCTCTTGGTAATGTCCATGTACCATTGATGTAATTCATACATTCTCGTTGGGAGCTTCTTGACCTCTTCTGGCTTGACCAAAGGTTGGCCCCGGGCATATTTCCGTTTTATTTCCTCCTTTGTAAGCACATGCATGTCCTCGATCTCGAGGAGTTGTCCAACAGTGATTTTGAGAGTTTCAGCCTGCATTATATGCTCCTGGGTTATTACCACATCGCCCACCTCGGGAACGTAAACTGTTTGGCCACAATAATATTGGGCGCGCGTACTGTCACGTGTTGTTGGCGGCACAACAAGCGGGGGATCGATTGCGCTGCCTGTTCTCCCAGCTGGGCAACGGTTTTCCCGCATTTTTTAACAGCTGCTTGTTATTTGCTCGAGCTCGAGCTCGCCTCCTTCTGTAGACGTTGTCGATGTAACTTCCTGATGTGGCGCTCATAGTCTGTGTCAACAGGCTTAGGAGCTGGTTGTTGAGCCATACGAATGAAGTGGTCAACTACTTCCACAGGCACTTTCTCCCTTGGCGGCGGTGGCGGTTTCGGTCCAAAATGGACGTCGACTTCTGCCCACACTATGGCATTGGTTTGCTCATCGGTCCTGTCGTAAGCCCTCTCAGGAAGAGGAGTAGTGAGGTTTGGACCATATTTATATCGCTTGCCTCCGCCTGTACTTCCTGTACTATGACCTCGACTCGTACCGCTACGCATCATATCTGCAGGGTGTCTCTTCTGTGATTGCTAAGGCGGCAGAGACGGCTGACGGGGCTGAGTTGGACGAGGAGGAGTGGCCTGAAGCTGTGCCGGACTTGCAGTGGCCTGAGGTTGTGCCGGACTTGGAGGAGGAGTGGACGTCTGACGCTGTGTCGGACTTGGAGGAGGAGTGGCCTGACACTTTGCCGGACTTGGAGGAGGAGGAGTGGCCTCACACGTTGGTGGACTTGGAGGAGCGGGAGTGTGCTGACTCGGTGGCGGACTTCGACGAGGAGTCAGGTGACGCGGCGTCGGTGGCCTTCGAAAGATGATGCAATCCTTTCTCCATAGGATGATACGATGTTTGGCATCTCCGAGTGTGTGCTCCTCGTCACCTCCAGGAATGTCAAGCTCTAGCCCCGAATATTGGTCCACTACCTCATCAACCACGACACGAGCATAGCCTACTGGAATCGGGTTGCAATGGAAGGTTGCATCGGGGGAATTTGTATAAGCAACACCGTCCGCCACCTTCAAGGATATGTTCTTAATTTTGAAGTGTAGCTCGCAATTAGTGTTCTCCGCGATATCATCCATGGGGTATCTATCCAGCGTTGCGTCAAATGGGGCGGAACCCACGCTGCTTCTCAGCATGGATGGGGCGGTGGTATCCAATGCTGGATCATCCGCTAGCTGCTGCAGCTGCTGAGACCCCCTTTGCTGGCTAAGTGAGTCGATCTGCTCCTGCTGCCGCTGGAATTTGATTGCCAAGTCTGCGTGCGCTGATTCTAGGCCTTGAAGGCGTTCATAGTCGAGCTTCCTCTGCTCCTCCTCCATCTTCCTCTTCTTCTCCTCCGCAATCTTCTTTCTCGCACGGGTTCTGTAGTCGACGTTCCAGTCCGAAAACCCCTCATACCACGGAATAGCGCCCATGCCTCGTGTTCTTCCCGGGTGTTCAGGATTTCCCAGGGCACGCATAATCTCATCGTTCTCTCTGTTGGGCTCGAACAACCCGGATCAAGCCTCTTCTATTGCAACAAGTAGCTTATCTTCGGCTCCGTCCAGACATGCCTTCTTGGAAACTTTGCCTGTCTTCGGGTCCAACTCCCCCCCATGCGCGTAGAACCAAGTCCTGCACCTGGGGGGCCAGCTCAATGTTTCTGGAGTGACACTTGCATCCAGCATCTCTTTCTCAGACTTATCCCACTTAGGCATTCCCACCGCATAGCCACCTGGCCCCAGCTTATGGAACTTATCCTTTTTTGCGGCATTGGCCTTGTTTATTCTTGACCGTTCGTTAGATAATTCTGAATCCTTGAATTTCACGAAATCGTCCCAATGAGCACTTTGATTCTCTAGTGTTCCCTCGAATACTGGAGTCTTCCTTCCTCCCTTGACGTACTTGTCCCATTCACGATTCTTATGGTTCTTGAATGCAACCGCCATCTTCCTAAGAGCAGCGTCCTTGACTTTCTGCACATCTGCTTCTGTGAAATGGTCTAGTAGTGTGAAATGTTCCATGAGAGTATCCCAAAGTAGACTTTTTTGTCTGTCGTCGACAAAAGTAAGATCTGGACGTGGCTTTGCTGGCTTTCTCCATTCTTGAAGGGAGATCGGGAGTTGGTCCTTCACAAGAACTGCGCACTGACGAACGAACTTGTCCGCAATCTTCTTAGGCGCTAATGGTTCGCCATTACATTTGATTGCCTCGATATTATACTTTACGCCCTCCTTCAACTTTTTGTTCGGGCCTTGTTTCGTCCTTTTGCCTGAAGATTTGCTCGATCCGGATGGCTGAAAGAAGAAAGATCGATTCGTTAATATATCTTCAACTCATTTAAAACATGTGATGATCACCAGATGCCTGCTTATATAAATATATATACCTCTCCGGTGTTGTCATAATCGTAGTTCATGACTTCATCAATTCGGTCGTCGCGATCGAATATCATATCACCCTCTCCGGTGTTGTTTAGAAATTCGGAGCCGTCATAATATTCTTCATTCTGATCATCATCTGGCCCGCGTATTATATCGAACATGGTCTGTTCTCCCTCTCTATTGGTATTGTCCACCATAGCTTTTATTTAACTATGCCAAAAGAAATATAAAACAATTTAGTATTCAAATTACATCGTCTCGAATAATAGATATAATCTCGAATACATCGTCTCGAATAATAGATATAATATCGAATACATCGTCTCGAATAATAGATATAGTCTCGAATACATCGTCTCGAATAATAGATATAATCTCGAATACATCGTCTCAAATAATATATAATATCGAATACATCGTCTTGAATATTATATATCGAGTACATCACTGGCTAGGTAGCTAATAAAGATCGAATACTACAGAAGAATCTAGGACACTTGCGGTTCCTGCGGCGTGGGCGGTGGACACCCAAAGAGAAGGAACCCTCACAGGATCATAGCTGAAGTGAGATCCCTGAAGAAACTGCCAGGTATTGGAGAACCTGCCGCCCTCTAACGCAACCATGTAGCGATGGACGTGGTCGTCCTCCTCCCTGACACGGCGACGTACCACCTCCGGCGGGGCCGGCTCCCTCCGCACCGAAACTGGCCCACGCGAACGCCACCAAATGAGATCAGGGTCGACGACGGGACCCGGGGCTGGGTTCCTCATCAAGCGGCGCGGCCCTCTAGGCAGCACCTCCAGTGCCAGCCCGGCGGAGCCCAGTCCTGGACATGGGTCAGTCAGACATCGTCGCGGACGGGTCGACGGCGAGGATGCGGGCCGGGCATCGTCGAGAACAAATACTAGCTATATGCCCGCAAAAAGTAACATTTTTTTAATGATTGGATTTTGATAACTAAAATTTCTAACATTTCTATATAACTAACATTTCTATAACATTTCTAATATTTCTAGAACTAAAAAAAGAAAAATTTCTAACTTTTTTATAACTATTTCTATAACTAAAAAACAGAAAAATTTCTAACAATTCTAACTTTTTTGTAACTATTTCTATAACTAAAAACAGAAAAATTTCTAACAATTCTAACATTTCTAACAATTCTAACATTTCTAACTATTTCTAAAAAACAGA